>NC_064253.1:73951128-73956128 GCF_003254725.2 Canis lupus dingo
TAGGGTTAGGGTTAGGGTTAGGGTTAGGGTTAGGGTTAGGGTTAGGGTTAGGGTTAGGGTTAGGGTTAGGGTTAGGGTTAGGGTTAGGGTTAGGGTTAGGGTTAGGGTTAGGGTTAGGGTTAGGGTTAGGGTTAGGGTTAGGGTTAGGGTTAGGGTTAGGGTTAGGGTTAGGGTTAGGGTTAGGGTTAGGGTTAGGGTTAGGGTTAGGGTTAGGGTTAGGGTTAGGGTTAGGGTTAGGGTTAGGGTTAGGGTTAGGGTTAGGGTTAGGGTTAGGGTTAGGGTTAGGGTTAGGGTTAGGGTTAGGGTTAGGGTTAGGGTTAGGGTTAGGGTTAGGGTTAGGGTTAGGGTTAGGGTTAGGGTTAGGGTTAGGGTTAGGGTTAGGGTTAGGGTTAGGGTTAGGGTTAGGGTTAGGGTTAGGGTTAGGGTTAGGGTTAGGGTTAGGGTTAGGGTTAGGGTTAGGGTTAGGGTTAGGGTTAGGGTTAGGGTTAGGGTTAGGGTTAGGGTTAGGGTTAGGGTTAGGGTTAGGGTTAGGGTTAGGGTTAGGGTTAGGGTTAGGGTTAGGGTTAGGGTTAGGGTTAGGGTTAGGGTTAGGGTTAGGGTTAGGGTTAGGGTTAGGGTTAGGGTTAGGGTTAGGGTTAGGGTTAGGGTTAGGGTTAGGGTTAGGGTTAGGGTTAGGGTTAGGGTTAGGGTTAGGGTTAGGGTTAGGGTTAGGGTTAGGGTTAGGGTTAGGGTTAGGGTTAGGGTTAGGGTTAGGGTTAGGGTTAGGGTTAGGGTTAGGGTTAGGGTTAGGGTTAGGGTTAGGGTTAGGGTTAGGGTTAGGGTTAGGGTTAGGGTTAGGGTTAGGGTTAGGGTTAGGGTTAGGGTTAGGGTTAGGGTTAGGGTTAGGGTTAGGGTTAGGGTTAGGGTTAGGGTTAGGGTTAGGGTTAGGGTTAGGGTTAGGGTTAGGGTTAGGGTTAGGGTTAGGGTTAGGGTTAGGGTTAGGGTTAGGGTTAGGGTTAGGGTTAGGGTTAGGGTTAGGGTTAGGGTTAGGGTTAGGGTTAGGGTTAGGGTTAGGGTTAGGGTTAGGGTTAGGGTTAGGGTTAGGGTTAGGGTTAGGGTTAGGGTTAGGGTTAGGGTTAGGGTTAGGGTTAGGGTTAGGGTTAGGGTTAGGGTTAGGGTTAGGGTTAGGGTTAGGGTTAGGGTTAGGGTTAGGGTTAGGGTTAGGGTTAGGGTTAGGGTTAGGGTTAGGGTTAGGGTTAGGGTTAGGGTTAGGGTTAGGGTTAGGGTTAGGGTTAGGGTTAGGGTTAGGGTTAGGGTTAGGGTTAGGGTTAGGGTTAGGGTTAGGGTTAGGGTTAGGGTTAGGGTTAGGGTTAGGGTTAGGGTTAGGGTTAGGGTTAGGGTTAGGGTTAGGGTTAGGGTTAGGGTTAGGGTTAGGGTTAGGGTTAGGGTTAGGGTTAGGGTTAGGGTTAGGGTTAGGGTTAGGGTTAGGGTTAGGGTTAGGGTTAGGGTTAGGGTTAGGGTTAGGGTTAGGGTTAGGGTTAGGGTTAGGGTTAGGGTTAGGGTTAGGGTTAGGGTTAGGGTTAGGGTTAGGGTTAGGGTTAGGGTTAGGGTTAGGGTTAGGGTTAGGGTTAGGGTTAGGGTTAGGGTTAGGGTTAGGGTTAGGGTTAGGGTTAGGGTTAGGGTTAGGGTTAGGGTTAGGGTTAGGGTTAGGGTTAGGGTTAGGGTTAGGGTTAGGGTTAGGGTTAGGGTTAGGGTTAGGGTTAGGGTTAGGGTTAGGGTTAGGGTTAGGGTTAGGGTTAGGGTTAGGGTTAGGGTTAGGGTTAGGGTTAGGGTTAGGGTTAGGGTTAGGGTTAGGGTTAGGGTTAGGGTTAGGGTTAGGGTTAGGGTTAGGGTTAGGGTTAGGGTTAGGGTTAGGGTTAGGGTTAGGGTTAGGGTTAGGGTTAGGGTTAGGGTTAGGGTTAGGGTTAGGGTTAGGGTTAGGGTTAGGGTTAGGGTTAGGGTTAGGGTTAGGGTTAGGGTTAGGGTTAGGGTTAGGGTTAGGGTTAGGGTTAGGGTTTAGGGTTAGGGTTAGGGTTAGGGTTAGGGTTAGGGTTAGGGTTAGGGTTAGGGTTAGGGTTAGGGTTAGGGTTAGGGTTAGGGTTAGGGTTAGGGTTAGGGTTAGGGTTAGGGTTAGGGTTAGGGTTAGGGTTAGGGTTAGGGTTAGGGTTAGGGTTAGGGTTAGGGTTAGGGTTAGGGTTAGGGTTAGGGTTAGGGTTAGGGTTAGGGTTAGGGTTAGGGTTAGGGTTAGGGTTAGGGTTAGGGTTAGGGTTAGGGTTAGGGTTAGGGTTAGGGTTAGGGTTAGGGTTAGGGTTAGGGTTAGGGTTAGGGTTAGGGTTAGGGTTAGGGTTAGGGTTAGGGTTAGGGTTAGGGTTAGGGTTAGGGTTAGGGTTAGGGTTAGGGTTAGGGTTAGGGTTAGGGTTAGGGTTAGGGTTAGGGTTAGGGTTAGGGTTAGGGTTAGGGTTAGGGTTAGGGTTAGGGTTAGGGTTAGGGTTAGGGTTAGGGTTAGGGTTAGGGTTAGGGTTAGGGTTAGGGTTAGGGTTTTAGGGTTAGGGTTAGGGTTAGGGTTAGGGTTAGGGTTAGGGTTAGGGTTAGGGTTAGGGTTAGGGTTAGGGTTAGGGTTAGGGTTAGGGTTAGGGTTAGGGTTAGGGTTAGGGTTAGGGTTAGGGTTAGGGTTAGGGTTAGGGTTAGGGTTAGGGTTAGGGTTAGGGTTAGGGTTAGGGTTAGGGTTAGGGTTAGGGTTAGGGTTAGGGTTAGGGTTAGGGTTAGGGTTAGGGTTAGGGTTAGGGTTAGGGTTAGGGTTAGGGTTAGGGTTAGGGTTAGGGTTAGGGTTAGGGTTAGGGTTAGGGTTAGGGTTAGGGTTAGGGTTAGGGTTAGGGTTAGGGTTAGGGTTAGGGTTAGGGTTAGGGTTAGGGTTAGGGTTAGGGTTAGGGTTAGGGTTAGGGTTAGGGTTAGGGTTAGGGTTAGGGTTAGGGTTAGGGTTAGGGTTAGGGTTAGGGTTAGGGTTAGGGTTAGGGTTAGGGTTAGGGTTAGGGTTAGGGTTAGGGTTAGGGTTAGGGTTAGGGTTAGGGTTAGGGTTAGGGTTAGGGTTAGGGTTAGGGTTAGGGTTAGGGTTAGGGTTAGGGTTAGGGTTAGGGTTAGGGTTAGGGTTAGGGTTAGGGTTAGGGTTAGGGTTAGGGTTAGGGTTAGGGTTAGGGTTAGGGTTAGGGTTAGGGTTAGGGTTAGGGTTAGGGTTAGGGTTAGGGTTAGGGTTAGGGTTAGGGTTAGGGTTAGGGTTAGGGTTAGGGTTAGGGTTAGGGTTAGGGTTAGGGTTAGGGTTAGGGTTAGGGTTAGGGTTAGGGTTAGGGTTAGGGTTAGGGTTAGGGTTAGGGTTAGGGTTAGGGTTAGGGTTAGGGTTAGGGTTAGGGTTAGGGTTAGGGTTAGGGTTAGGGTTAGGGTTAGGGTTAGGGTTAGGGTTAGGGTTAGGGTTAGGGTTAGGGTTAGGGTTAGGGTTAGGGTTAGGGTTAGGGTTAGGGTTAGGGTTAGGGTTAGGGTTAGGGTTAGGGTTAGGGTTAGGGTTAGGGTTAGGGTTAGGGTTAGGGTTAGGGTTAGGGTTAGGGTTAGGGTTAGGGTTAGGGTTAGGGTTAGGGTTAGGGTTAGGGTTAGGGTTAGGGTTAGGGTTAGGGTTAGGGTTAGGGTTAGGGTTAGGGTTAGGGTTAGGGTTAGGGTTAGGGTTAGGGTTAGGGTTAGGGTTAGGGTTAGGGTTAGGGTTAGGGTTAGGGTTAGGGTTAGGGTTAGGGTTAGGGTTAGGGTTAGGGTTAGGGTTAGGGTTAGGGTTAGGGTTAGGGTTAGGGTTAGGGTTAGGGTTAGGGTTAGGGTTAGGGTTAGGGTTAGGGTTAGGGTTAGGGTTAGGGTTAGGGTTAGGGTTAGGGTTAGGGTTAGGGTTAGGGTTAGGGTTAGGGTTAGGGTTAGGGTTAGGGTTAGGGTTAGGGTTAGGGTTAGGGTTAGGGTTAGGGTTAGGGTTAGGGTTAGGGTTAGGGTTAGGGTTAGGGTTAGGGTTAGGGTTAGGGTTAGGGTTAGGGTTAGGGTTAGGGTTAGGGTTAGGGTTAGGGTTAGGGTTAGGGTTAGGGTTAGGGTTAGGGTTAGGGTTAGGGTTAGGGTTAGGGTTAGGGTTAGGGTTAGGGTTAGGGTTAGGGTTAGGGTTAGGGTTAGGGTTAGGGTTAGGGTTAGGGTTAGGGTTAGGGTTAGGGTTAGGGTTAGGGTTAGGGTTAGGGTTAGGGTTAGGGTTAGGGTTAGGGTTAGGGTTAGGGTTAGGGTTAGGGTTAGGGTTAGGGTTAGGGTTAGGGTTAGGGTTAGGGTTAGGGTTAGGGTTAGGGTTAGGGTTAGGGTTAGGGTTAGGGTTAGGGTTAGGGTTAGGGTTAGGGTTAGGGTTAGGGTTAGGGTTAGGGTTAGGGTTAGGGTTAGGGTTAGGGTTAGGGTTAGGGTTAGGGTTAGGGTTAGGGTTAGGGTTAGGGTTAGGGTTAGGGTTAGGGTTAGGGTTAGGGTTAGGGTTAGGGTTAGGGTTAGGGTTAGGGTTAGGGTTAGGGTTAGGGTTAGGGTTAGGGTTAGGGTTAGGGTAGGGTTAGGGTTAGGGTTAGGGTTAGGGTTAGGGTTAGGGTTAGGGTTAGGGTTAGGGTTAGGGTTAGGGTTAGGGTTAGGGTTAGGGTTAGGGTTAGGGTTAGGGTTAGGGTTAGGGTTAGGGTTAGGGTTAGGGTTAGGGTTAGGGTTAGGGTTAGGGTTAGGGTTAGGGTTAGGGTTAGGGTTAGGGTTAGGGTTAGGGTTAGGGTTAGGGTTAGGGTTAGGGTTAGGGTTAGGGTTAGGGTTAGGGTTAGGGTTAGGGTTAGGGTTAGGGTTAGGGTTAGGGTTAGGGTTAGGGTTAGGGTTAGGGTTAGGGTTAGGGTTAGGGTTAGGGTTAGGGTTAGGGTTAGGGTTAGGGTTAGGGTTAGGGTTAGGGTTAGGGTTAGGGT
>NW_026019392.1:0-31497 GCF_003254725.2 Canis lupus dingo
CTGCTGGGAGCCTACAGTTTCATAAGGGAAAACCTGAACTATTTTCTTTTCATGCAAACTTCTACTGCATTCAATCCTCCTGTGCTCCCACCCACATGCATACCGCATCTGTATCAGTGAAGATACTTTTAATGGCAAGTTCAAGGAAAGCCAAACCAATCAGCTCAAAAATAAAAATATACTCTATAGAATGATAAAGCTCAATGCAAGGACATTCCAGAGTTGTCTGAGTGGTTATTGACATCATGCACACAGATTCATTCCCTCTCTGCTATACTCAAGGGTTTCTTATTAGACACAGCTGCCTCAGCTGCAGGCATGAAAAGAACAGAAGAGATGATCTCTTCTAGTAGGGGTGGGATGAGTAGCCTGATGGGGTCCCACAGCCTGAGCAGAGAGAGCCGTTTCTTGGCCTATAAACTCCCTTCCTGGCTTCAGCAAGGCTCTGGGGCTCTTTGCCTTCAGTGTTGTAGCTCTGGTGATGGGCCTGCCTTGGGCTTCTGGGCTCTGTTCTTGGAGCCTGGGATTCAGAGGAGCCATTGCCCAGCCCCTCAGTATTACCGTGTCTCCCTCCTCTTAGGGATAGCAGATTCAGAGCAGCTTGCAGGAAGCTGACACCACTCACTCCCCACCATGCCAGCTTCCTCAGCCTCTGCAGGGCACTCAGGGTGGGGGGGACAGCAGGACTAAGTAGGACACAGTTGGAACACCACTGTTCCCAAAGGGCCTAACGCCAAGGGGTGATGAGTCCAGCACTGTCTCTGGAGCTCAGGCCCCAAACCTAGCTCCATGGCCTCTGCCAGATGGCTTTGGAGGTGATCTAAGCAGCCCCCTTATCTGCACATAGTGACTGGAGCAGGAGATGGCTGGCCGGTATAGCAGCTGACTTCTCTGGCCCCTGTAAATATTGGATCAATGAATGAATTGATGACTCTCCCAAGGGAAAAAAAAATTCCCCTTACATTAGGAAAGAAAAACAAACAAACAAACAAAAAAACCCTTTCATACACAGACTCACACAGACACATGACTTCCCACACATCTCATTGGTGTGAAAAAATGAATTATGTACTCCACCCAATCAACAGGAAAGAAAATCAGAAAACCTGAGGTCAGGATTTACCTCAGAGAACCAACGATAGGATCACACATAGACACACACACACACACACACACACACACACACACACACATCCTTCATATTAACATCAATGTATTATAATCCATCAATTAGAATAACTTTCCATTGCACAGAATAGATACAGATCAGTTAGCTATTGTGTGTTACTCAACGTACAAACTCAAAATCCCAGTGGTGTAAAACAAACATGTATTTCTCAGAAATCTGTAGGTTAGCCTTAGTTGTTCGGCTCTGTTAATCTCAGAGACACCCACTTGACATCTGTGCCTCTTTCAGTGGTTGGCTAATCCAGGGTGCGCTTTGCTCTGTGACACTGCTTCAAGCTATGAGTCAGGCTGAGTTTTGCTCCGCACTGCAGATTGGGCTGAGGTCTGTTCCATACATATTCATTATGCGGTACTGGCAAAGGAGCAGAAGGTAGGAAGCTTTCTCATGGCAATAGCAGAAGCACAAGAGGCAGGCAGAAATAGGCGGCCTCCTAAGGTCTAGAATCAGAACTGACACATTATTACATCTATCCACATTCCCTAGGACAAAGCAAGTACATGGTCAAGCCCAAAGTCAGGATCTGAGGAAGTACACACATACCGTTTTTAATGGGAAGGACTACAAAATTCCATGGCAAGGATTTTGAATATAAGGAGAGGTTAAGAATCAAACCCAGGGGCACCTGGGTGGCTCAGTCAGTTAAGCATCTGCCTTTGGCAGCCTATGGCTGCCTTTGGCTCAGGTCATGATCCCAGAGTCCTGGAATCAAGCCCCACATTGGGTTCCCTACTCAGTGGGGAGTCTGCTTCTCCCTCTCCCTCTGCCTGCCACTCCCCCTGCTCGTTCTCTCTCTCTCACTCTCTCCCTCCCCCTCCCTCCCTCCCTCTCTCTCAAATAAATAAATAAAATCTTAAAAAAAAAAAAAAGAATCAAGGCCTATCTACCACAGTTAGGACATCTGTCTTTGGTTACCCAAAATAAAATTATTAGAAAAGTACTGAGGATTCACACAATTGATGGAAACAATGATCAGGTAGGTTTAGAAAGTAAATTCTCAAAAAAAAAAAAAAAAAAGAAAGAAAAAAAAGTAAATTCTCTGAAATACCAAGAAGCTGAAAGCATGATCATTTTTAGCAACAATCTGCCAGAATGCTACACCACTGGACACTCTGTCATTGCAGCTTCTGGGAAAAAAGCCCCGCTGTCCTTTCTTTTATTTACTCATTCAAAATTTAAATCCTTGGTAGAAACATCCAATCAGCTGAGCATAGTTCACAGCCAAGCAATATTATCAGGATCAGGGAAGAGAGGACATAACCTTTTGCATTTCCATGTTGGGAGGTGGACACTGGCTCCACCAACGCCAGAGAGAAAAATACACAACAGTTAGGTGGTTGTTCTGAACCGGAAGGTGATAGGGATTCTGTGAATAGATAAATGCATTTCGTGATATGAAAACATCCCGCACAAAGGGAGGTACTTCCTGCTTAACAAAAAGGTGAAACTTGGGATCATTCATGATAAATCACCTGAGACTTAGTCAGCATTTACCAGTAATACACATTCAAACAGCAATTTCTTTGGACACAGAGGAAAGAAATCCATTAGCCTAGCAAAACTTTTTTTTTTTTTTATTGTTTTGGGCCGTGGAATATACTTAGAGAAATTCAATATTTCCAATATTACACTCGACATTTAAATAATCTAATTTACATACAAAAGATAAATGGCTACCTCATGTTCAAACATGCTCAGGAAAAACCATGGGGCCTTGAAACGTCCTCACCAGGATGGCGTTTTTATGCTGAACTACACTAATGTGATAGGTCTTCAATTCTACTCATGGCTTTGGGAGATCTATACATTCAAAAAACTATTATTATGCTTAAATAATGTAATTGACAGAGACTGTAGTATCAGATTAGGTCATAAGATGAATGGATTTGGAGGATCTCCTTTTTTTTCCCTCCCTAATTCACTTTTGGATATTACACCAAGGACAAATACACCAAAGAGAGCTGGTTGAGTAAGTGGCAAGTTTTATTAAATGTTTATAGTAAATCAAGTCTATATTCCCAAACAGTCATTTCATTAGTGAACAGAAGTGGAGGGGGAGCAAAGAGGAAATGAGAGAGGGAAGGGAGGGAGAGAAGGACAATCAAGGAAGGAGGGAGTCAGGGAGAAGAGGAAAGGAAGGGCGATAGGAGCATCCATCCACCACCTCACTGAGCTGGGCACACAGCCATTCTCTGGGTTATTCGAGCCTTATTTTGGAATATGGCCACAGATCAAGCATGTCTTCATAAGCAATTTTCTTCTTATGCAATTGGGGCCACAGGTGCAACATTATGGCTCTCAGTTAACCACATTCACACTTGCCCAGGCTCCTAGGACTCCATCCTACTCTTTTTTTTTCTTTTTTCTGAAAGCAGAGCAAGGATAATCTCATCACAGGAGCTCACTCAGACTAATAGTAGTCAAGAGAGGAGAATGGAGAGGTAGGGAAGTATTCTTAAGACGCTGACTTCTCAGGGCACCTGGGTGGCTCAGTGATTGAGTGTCTGTCTTTGGCTCAGGTCATGCTCCCAGTGTCCTGGGATCAAGTCCTGCATCGGGCTCCCCACACGGAGCCTGCTTCTCCTTCTGCCTGTGGCTCTGCCTCTCTCTTTGTGTCTCTCATGAATACATAAATAAAATCTAAAAACAAAAACAAAAAAACTCTGGCTTTTCATCTAAACCAACTTCTAGGCCACTGTGGTTTTGTTCCTGAAGACCTCCTTCTTACTAGAGGACAGTCCCCACACAAGCACTGGCCTTTTATTTACTCTTGACAATGTTCAGTACAGCTTGATTTCCCTCCAGAGTCTTCTACTAGAGATAGTGAAAGAAATATGAACCACTATTTTCTGTACTGAGAGTGATAATAGACGTAGGCATCTTAAGACACAGAAGGAGAAGCTTGCCCAACAATGCCCCAGAAAGTCACCCTGTATAGAAAGGAGAATGAATGAAGGAAACTAATCCCATTCAGTTGTACAATCTGATCAAATCCTGGCATGCTTTACAGTCTCCATCATTAAAATTAATGGTTTCCTAATTTAGGCTATTTTTAAGTTGCTCCATTATTTGTAACTATTTTTGCATATATACACATAAATAGGCCATCTAATTCTAATTAGATCTAAATGAGGGTGGAGAATATGGCTGAAATGTCCACAATTTATGCTCAATAAACTACAATAATTAAATTGTCTGAATAGGTCCTTGCCGAGACAAAAAAAAAAAAAAAAAAAAAAAAGCTTTCTAATAAAAATGAGGTATCATTTTTTTTTTACTTAAAGTAATCCAAAGATTCCAAATAACTAGTTAAAGGGTCATTCCTTCTCCATTTTTGACTGAAATTGGTTAAACAGAGTCTGAAATCATTTTACTTCTAGCCTGGACAACTTACTCACAAATTACTGTTTTCAATGGTTATTACCAATGATGGATTTTAGTTCTCCATTGCCCTGGTGCTAAAAAATAAAAATAAAAAAAATTGTTGATTTTAAGAGTAAAGTAAAACTTCTACTTTTTCAACTCCAGAAAATCAGTGAATAAAATTCTTTCTTTCTTGTTGTTTTTGGAGGCTTACACCCTCCAAAACGGTCTTCATCATGCTATTCCTTAACTTATTCCAATAAATGTTCCTACAAGATCCAAATTTACTCCATTATTTGCAGAGTTACCTCTACTATTCAAATTCTTGCCAAATTCCAAATTAATTCTGTTCAAGATTTTCTATAGTCAAACAAGGAAAGAAATTGTCTAAATGCTAATCCACTGTTTATTCATTTTCTTCATACAGCTTCAGTCCCCCAGAGGTTGACATTTCAATAAAACCTTAAAAGGGATTATAATGCTGCCTCGTTATATTTTGTTTACTCTAAGAAAATAAATTTAAAACTTTCCCACCTTTAACCCTTTAAAAAATTAGAAAGTAGCTTTCTCCCTCCAGAAAGTAGGCTTTGAATGTGGAATTGCTTCCAAGAATCTGGAATAAAAACCAGTCCCCGGGTAACAAAAAAATGATTTCAATGGATTCTGGCAAAAGCTTTCCAATAGTTTGTTTCCCTTAAAACAATTTGATCACTCTCATTCTCATAGGATGCTAAAGCACAAAGTCCCATATGTACTTAACGCAATATTCAAAAGATCCTTGGATTTTTTTTTTCTGTAGCTCTGACTATACCTCTTGGGCTTACCTGTCACTGAAGGCAATCAGTGCAGTGAGGATTGAAAATGAAGTCCATGATGCAATTGCTCTGTATATTACAAATTAAGAAGACAGGTTGAAATTTTCATCATGCCTGGGGGAAAGAAAACTTAATATGCAGGAACTAATTAATATGAAAACAACTAACTGAATTAAGAGTTCTCTGTGGCTGACTTGCTAAAATAAAGCAGGTTATATACAGGAAAGAACCAAAATCAATCCCATTCTTCTCGTGCCCTAATCATCAAATCTTCACATGCACATAGAACCTAAGTGTTGGGTGTGGTCTGCAATCACCTGCACTGCCATGTTATGCCATCAAGTAGTTGGTACAATTCTATAGGTCAGATATACTTTACAGCTGCTACAAATTATTAGGGCTTCGATGCCTCTGGCATCCAGATGTTCACAGAACGAGGTCAGTCTCACCAAGGGAACAAACCCCTGTGGCCACATTGTTTTAAAATCTACATTCACCCATGCAGTTGGTGAGCACTAAGAAACCTAGAGTTGGGGACACCTGAGTGGATTAGTGGTTGAGTGTCTGCCTCCGGCTCAGGGTGTGGTCCCAGAGTCTGGGGATCGAGCCCTGCACCAGGCTCCCCTCGAGAAGTCTGCTTCTCCCTCTGCCTGTGTCTCTGCCTCTCACTCTCTGTGTCTCTCATGAATAAATAAAATCTTAAAAAAAAAGAAAGAAAAAGAAAGAAGGAAGGAAGGAAGGAAGGAAGGAAGGAAGGAAGGAAGGAAGGGAAACCTAGATTTGTAGAAGAATGAAATTTCCTCCCAGAGGACAGCTATCGGCTCAGCAAACGAATGTCTCACTTCAGTCAAGGAGGTACACCAAAGCCACGGTAAACCGCCCTTTCTAGAGCCATGTCAGTCAGTTCAGGAATTCAAAATCCAGAGAAATGTTTTAAGTAGAAATCAATTTGCTTCTCCAGCTTTACTGAGGACTGCCCACAGGTGAAGCATCTACTGAATGACAAAATATTTTGCTATCACTTCCAATTTAATTTGTGTCGGGTCACATGCTAGGGGCAGGGAGGTAAGGAAGCCAGGGAGATGGCTCGAAAGTACAAGTCCAGTTAGGGAAGAAAAGAGTAGCACCTGGGGATTGAAAACCATATCAAGTTGGCCAGGAACAGGAGGGAATGCAAGGTCTGGCCACAGACTAGGGAAGAGAGAGACATCACAGGATCACATGACAGATATTTTGAGGGCGAAGATGAGTAGTAGGCACATAACTCCTACCAACCTTTCAAGGCCCCACCTAACTCGGAATTACAGTCCAGCCATGTGAGTAAATAGAGAATATAAGTGGATTTTAGAAAATTGGATTTCATGAACACAAGACAGTCTTTGACACATCAGTCTTGAATTTAAATTTTTTTTACAGCTATCCATCTGTCACAGCTTCGTACAAATCCAAAACTCCTCCAAAAGTTTTATGTTCCACCACAGTCCAGCTTCTGGACACAAACGCTAATCTCTCGTTTGGCAAATAACCTCATCTTGTGATTTCTCTTTACTGTTATCCTATGGGCTATCCAATTTTCATGTTGCTTTTAATATTCTTTTTTTTAAGATTTTATTTATTTATTTATCTATCTATTTTAGAGAGAGGGAGAGAGAGCACAAGCAGGGGGAGTGGCAGAGGGAAAGGGAGAAGTAGGCTCCCTTCGGAACAGGGAGCCTGATGCAGGACTCGATCCCAGGACCTTGGTATCTTAACCTGAGCCCAAGCCAGACACTTAACCAACTGAGCCACCCAGGAATCCTGTTTTTAACATTCTAACAGAAGTTTTGCTTCTCTGAATAGATAATATGCCACTAATCTGCCACTTATAGGCAGGGAGTATGATGGATCTTTAGCTCAGAAACATGTAAACACACACACACACACACACACACACACACACACACACATTGCCTCTGTCCCTTACTCAGATTAGGTATTTTACAGGAATATGGAGAGTGAGGGCATGTAGATCAGGATGTATAAAACTAATCTATCATTGCTAAATCATATTGGGCTTACAAATGCAAAGGTCAGTGTTTGGGGTGCCTGGGTGGCTCAGTGTTTGAGCATCTGCCTTTGGCTCAGGGTGTGATCTTGGGGTCCTGGGATCAAGTCCCACATTGGGATCCCTGCATGAAGCCTGCTTATCCCTCTGCCTGTGTCTCTGCCTCTCTCTGTATGTCTCTCATGAATAAATAAATAATTTTTTAAAAAAAGGTCAGTGTTTAGAAACCTAAAGCTCCAATGGATATCAACCATGGTCTATCTCCCCAGTGGACTTTATGACAATGGGGGGGAATATAGGCATGAGGTGATTTCTTTCATTAGCAAATAGGAAGTTCCACATCAAATGGTGGTATTTAAGAAGATGGTGAGCAGATTGGGAAGTGGCAAAATGACTCAAAGCCCAAAGAAAGCTGAGCCTGCAGAGGAGGATACTGATGAGAAGTCTTGAGAACTCTGCAAAGCCCTCAGGACCTGGAGATGCCAGGTACCTTGGGAGGCAGAGCCAAGGACAGAACAGTATAAGGACCCTAGATGCCCCTTCCACCCTGTGCCAGGTTAATTCCCTCCCCATTCTTTAAAGAGAAGAGAAAAACATCTTCTCTAGAGAAATCGAGTCTCTGATGACTTGGGACTTAAAGACGTCAGGTTTGGCAGAGTGAGAGAAAGCTACTATGTTGAGAACAGGGATTCAATGCACGTGTATTGTTAAGGAAAAATTATTCTTTTCATTCTTGTTAAACACAGTAAAGCAGACTTTATCTAGGGAGACCAGACTATTCCAATGTAATTTTGTAAAAGGGAAAGAGACATTCAATACAATCTTATATTTGTGTGAACTTCTTAGTTTCTGTCATAGTAACCTGATAATTCTTCTTTCAGTTTTTCCATAAAACCACTTACATTGTGTTCAAGGGGGCATGAAAAGAAAATCCTGTTTTTTATTTAGTTGCCATATTAATATGTTAAATCACTTTTTGTTGAATAATAGACCCCCTACTCACACTAACTTGGCAAACAAAGGAATTTACTGGATCACTAGAATTAAAAATTTATATCTGACTTGAATCCAGGGCTCAACCTATGTCAGCAAAACAAGGCTCTACCCTTCTCTTTGCCCTGTTCCCTAATGGGATGGCTTATTGGCTAATTCCACGAAGAGGCAAGATGGCTAATCCACACCTTTCATGTTCAAGTCTAGCAGAAAATAAAGAGCATATTTCACAGAAAGCTCAACTCACAACCCAAAGACTTCACTGTGATTGGCCCCCTTAGTCAGATGGCTTTCCGCAAAATGAACATGATATCTTGGGAAATGAGGGTTTCGTTTTTCATGTGTAGACTTCTACCTGGACACTTGACCAATGAATGGAGAATCCAATTCCCCAAAGAAAAACTGGGGTACTTTTTCCAGTAGTGTGGGGATGGATGTTGGACAAAACAAAAATAGTATGTATCCATTACAGCTTTGAATACATTCAAAAATCTATCGTTCTCCTGTCTCCAAAGAGCAAAATTCCCAGAAAAGGACTTCCCCTCCAGCCAACTTAATGTTTCTCTTGGTAAAGAGACCCTGAGAACTAACAAATCATCTCTTTTAAATTTGTGATCAAATCACACACAAATGTACATTTTCAAGTTCTATCACTTGGAGCCTTTAGAGTCCTTGCTCAATGTCTATACTGGTTTGTAGTTATGAATGAGACCAATGGTAATTGTGCTGATAACTTTTGATTTTCTTCCCCCAGAGCATATGCATTTCTACCTGAAGCTTTGCCTTGAATATCATCACATTCCACCCTTAGCTTTGAAGATAAAATTAAAGCTTTTTCTTCATATCCACGCCCCCTGGGCTGCCAGCCATAATCAGCCTCAGCAGGAAGCTGGGTATTATGGAAAGCTATGTTGTGTATCTTTGAAATCAAGCAGGAAAGCAGCCCCATGTAGGCCTCCTACATACTCCAGTAAATGGCTAAAGTGATGTGGTTTTCGGTTTCCAAATAAAGAAATTAGTTTTCAAAAATTGGCACAAGACTCTGCCATTTCTGTTATTTGTGTGAGATAAACCAGTCTTGTCATGTTCATTGACAAATTTGCCTCTGGAGCAAACCCCTGTGGTTGCCACCCATGAAGACCTGATGGGGCCTTCAGGGCTTTATTTTTACAGAAACAATCCATGCTCTGCCATTTCATTTGAAGCTCAGAGAAACCAGCATGACTTTTCTATTTTTCAAGCCTCACATTTTCTTCTCCCAATGACAATGCATCACACTTGTTTATTGAGTACCTACTAAGCTTAGCAGATCCCTGTCCTTAAGGAGATCATAGTCTGTAAAGAGTCTGATTAGGTTACATGGTGATTTAGAAATGTACTCTGGAATCTTAGGAACCACCTCTGAAGTGTATAGCTAACTTCCTAGATAAAAATTTCTCTTTGATATTAATCACCAAAAATATTCTTAAGTGTTCATGGCTATGTGGTGACAATGAGTTCTAAGGGATACATCTAACTATACCATATATAACTAAACCATATATATGGTTTCTAGTAAGGAGATATCTATCTCTCCCTTGATATGACACATAGATACAGATATAGAAATACACTTGTCTCTCCTTAGTAGAAAATTTTTTTCTCCTGTTGAACAAACCTTGCTCTTTGGTCTCTCCAAATAATAATTGTAATAATAATTTACAAATTTAAAAAATAAAAATCATTTTTAAACTTCCTTTGGGTATAAACGGTTTGATAACTCTTTCTGTATCTCTAGCTGCTATTCTCAAGCCCTCATAATTTTCTCCTGATAAGAGTAGATTGGGGTTGAACAGGAAAGAACATGAGAAGCAAGAGAAGCACCTGGATGGCTCAGTCAGTTAAGCATCTGCCCTCAGCTCATGATCTCAAGGTCCTGGGATCTGATCCCAGATAGGGCTCCTGGCTCAGTGGGGAGTCTGCTTTTCCCTTTGCTCTGCCCCTCCCTCCTGCTTGTGCTTTCTCATTTTCTCTCTCAAATAAATTAATAAAATCTTTTTAAAAAGAAGAGAGAAGAAAAGAGAAGAAAAGCAAGATTTCTTTTTTATTTTTGTCTCTCAGCCATTTCTTGAATAGGATTCCTCATGTGCAGCATGGAGCTAGCAGCTAAAGAGAAGTAACTTGTGGAGAAACATATTTAAGGGCTAATTAACTTGTATAACACAAATAAATCCAAGACAAGAAGAGACCTTTAGGACTATAAATCATAGCGTTTTCCTCCTATTATGGATCCAAGTATAACAAATAAAAATTGAGACGTATTTTCCCAGGGTTTAAAAGTACCAGAGAAGAATTTTCCACTTGCTTTTGGAACTTGCTCTTGGGCACAGCATCAGATTTCTCCCTTGATGTTATAAGGCAAAAATACCCCAGCAGAATCAAAACCACAAGTATCTCTAATGTCCTAGCCCTAACAGCTTTTAGTCTTCCTACAAAAGCATTTTAACCCTATAAACAAAATAATTATCTGAAGCTTGCTGTCTATAATCCTTTGCAAGGTTTTTAAAATACTTCCAAATGTGATTTAACCTAACCAAAGAAACAATAGTTCAGATTAGGATGCGAGGCTGCAACAGTAACTATATACCCACCGCTGGTTATTTAACACCAAAGAATTGGTCTGGAGAAGGCTGATATTAGAGGAAATTAAATTACAAGATACATTCGTTAGACAAATCTACTTGCACTAGACTTTGGAAAAAGAGTATCTGAATGATGAAAACATCATCTGCTACCATCTGTCCTGCCAAGCCCAAAAGTATTCTCTCAAATATTAGGGTCAGCTATATATTTATCAACTTGCTTGCACTCTGAAAGGATAAACCAAAACACAGGGAATAGACCGTTTAAACCGGGACTTTATGTTACAGAACAGGGAAACCATGTAAGTCTTTGAAGATCGACCCTGAAGATAGAATTTAAAACTCTCAGTGGCTTCTAGAAGGCCAAGGAAATCCTAGGAAATCTAGTGCTAATAAATGAGAAAATAGAAATAGCCATTGAAATGCACCTAAAACAACAAAACATCCAACTTTGTGAGACAAAAGCTGATAAAAACGTAAGGAGAAAGAGATGAATCCATGATTATAGCTGGAGACTTCTACATCCCTTCACCATAAATGGATAGATCCAGCAGACAGAAAATCAAAATATAGCTGAATTCCACAACACCATCAACCAAATGTATCTAACAAACATCTATAGACCACTTCATTTAACAGTAGAATATACGTCTCAAGCTCATGTGGAATATACACCAAGACAGACCATATTCTGGGCCCTAAAACACAACATGACAAATTTAAAACAATAGAAATCATAATGTTTGTTCACAGACCACAGTGAAACTAAATGAGGAATCAAGAACAAATAAATAGCTAGAAAATCCCCAAATACTTGGGAGATTAAACAACACTTCTAAATAATGCATAGGTCAAAAAAAATCCCAAGAGAACTTTTAAAATATTTTGAACAAAATGAAAATGAGAACAGATTAAAACTTGTGGGATGCAGCAAAAACTGAGCATAGGGGGAAATTTATAGCATTGGATGTGTAATTAGAAAAGAAGAAATATCTGAAATCAATCACCTAAGCTTCTACCTTAAGAAACTAGGAAAAGAAGATCAAATATAATCCAAAGTAAGCAGAAAAAAAAGAAATAGTAAAAATCAGAGAAATTAAAAACAGAAAATTGGGACACCTGGGTGGCTTAGCAGTTGAGCGTCTGCCTTTCACTCAGGGCATGATCCCAGGGTCCAGGATCCAGTCCCACATCAGGCTCCCTGCGGGAAGCCTGCTTCTCCCTCTGCCTATGTCTCTTTGTGTCTGCCCCTCTCTTTCTGTGTGTCTCTCATGAATAAATAAATAGATCTTTTTTTAAATAAATAAATCTTTAAGAAAATAAAAATAAAAACAGAAAATCAACAAAGTCAACAAAACCAAAATCTGATTCTTTGAAAACATAAAATTTAAAAGGTTCTAGTCAGATCAATGAGAGAGAGAGAAAGAGAGAGAGAGAAAGAGAGGACAAACTACTGATATCAGAAATGGAGGACAGGATATCATCAATGCATATCCCATGGACATTAGAAGGATAGCAAAGGAATACCATGAGCAACTCTATGCCTACACAGTTGAGAAGGATCTGGATGAAACAGACCAATTCCTGGAAAGACAATCTCTGAAAACTCACACAAAGAGAAATAGATAATCTGAATAAGCCTATATTTACTTTTAAAATTGAATCAATAATTAATTAACTCTCAAAACAAAAAACTCCAGACCCAGATGCTTTTACTGATTAACTCTACCATTTAAGGAAGAAATTATACCAATTCTCCACAATATCTTTTAGAAGATTAAAGCAGGGGGAATATTTCCTAACTCATTCTATCAGGCCAGCATTATGCTAATATCACACTTAACGGTGAGAAACTAAAATCTTTCCTGCTAGGGTTAGGAACAAGATAGGAGGTTTCCACTCAATACTCCCTTTCAACATTTACCAGAAATTCTAGCTAATGCAATGAGCCAAGAAAAGGAAATAAAATGAATACAGATGGAAAAGGAGAAACTAAAACTGTCTTCATTTTTGCAGATGACATGACTGTCTAATATGTGAAAAAAAATCAGAAAAATATCCAAAAACTTCTGAAACTAATAAGTGATCAGAGGTAGGTTGTCCACACCTATTAGAAAGGCCAGCCTCCAGAACACTGACAACATCAAATGCTGACTTCTGACAACAATGTTAAGTAACACAAAGTCTTGTTCATTGTTAGTTGGAATGCAAAATGGTGCAGCTACTTTGGAAGATAGTTTGGTGATTTTATATGAAGTAAACATACTGTTAAAACAAATGAATAAATGAACAAACAAAAAGCGGAATCCTATAAATACAGAGAACAAACTGATGGTTGCCAGAGAGAAGGGGGTGTGGAGATGGACAGAATGTGTGAAGAGGTGTGGGAGAATGAAGTCACAGGAATTAAAGGTAGAACATAGAAAATACAGTCAATGATATTGTAATGATGTTGTATGGTGACAGATGGTAGACACACTTGTGGTGAGCACAGCATAACCTATAGAGATATTGTGTCACACTATGTTATACACCTGATACTAATGTAATCTTGTGTGTCAACTAGACTCAAATAAAAAAAATTAAAAAGCAAACAAGAAAAACTAAACATTTTCTTGCCATACAGCCTAGCAATTGCTCTCCTTGGTATTTACCCAAAGAAGTTGAAAAGTCCACATAAAAAGCTGCATATGGATGTACACAGTAGCTTTAATTGCCAATACTTGTTATCAACCAAGGTGTACTTCAATGCGTAAATGGATGAATATCTGTGGTACATACAGACACTGGAATACTATTCAGTTCTAAAATACAATGGGCTCTCAAGCCATGAAAAGGCATGGAAGAAACCTAAATGCATATTACTGAACCAAAGAAGCCAATCTGAAAGACTACACATTATATGATTTCTACTCTATGACATATTAGAATACATAAAAGTATGGAGACGGTAAAAAGGTCAATAGTTTTCCAGGGATTAGGGTCAAGAAAGGGATGAAAAGGCAGAGCAGAGAGGATTTGGGGGGCAGGGAAACTATACTACAGAGGTAGATATATGTCATTATACATCTGTCCAAACTCATAGAATATAGGCTCATCAATTATAACAAATATGCCACTCTGGTGTGGGAAGTTGATACTGCGCTTACATGGGGCAGAAGAGATATGTGAACTCCCTACTTTCTGCTCAGTTTTGCTATGAACCTGAAACCACTCTAAAAAATAAAGTCTAATTTTAAAGGAGAAAAGAAAAGACTTATATCAAGGCTATTTTGCACAGTGCTTGCCCTCCTCCTGCCGTGTAGCTGACAATAAAGAGCAAGAATCTCTTCCATGCCTTGGCAAAGTCTCATACTCCATTCTGAGTCTGGTATCCACTTCTGACATTTTATCCTTTGTGCTTTTAATGTTCCTTTAATGTGAAGCTTTTGGCTGACATCATTTACTCTGTGACATCTTCATCCTTTTGTCCTGACCCCTTTCCACAGGTACTGATTGTGCCTTTACTAAGTAGCTTTGGTTGCATATTTACTCTCACTTTGCCTGCAGATTCAACATTCAGAGGCAGCTATTCTGTAGTGGTTCCTTCATATTCTGTGAGAATTGCACCTCCAAAGAACCGCTTTCTGTTCCCTTGTGACACGTGTGTCTTTGTCGTCTCTCCCTCCCACTCAAGATTATCCAGTTTTGTGATCTGTGATGCGGATGTTCAAGAGGAGGACAAAGAAGCAGGAGAATGACATGTTTGCTGTCTGGGAATCTGTGTGTGAACTGAATAACGTGCACGGGGACCAAGCAATGCCTGACTGAGAAGGAAGTGACGGCTGATCATGACGCACATCTGTTATCTCTATGGTAATTTGAGTTCTGAGGAATTAGCTATGAAGTCTGTACTTCATGTATTTTCTCACCCTTAATATATGGTGGTGACTGAAATGTGAATTGTGTTGCCCTGGGACCGAGATTATTTAACTAAATAGTGGTAACTGAAATTTGTGCAGAGGTGTGCAATGCAGAGCAAAAACTGCCTGTATAGCAAGCATTTGGTAATATTTTATTGTAAGAAAAGGATAATGTAGAGGAACGTACAGTAGGATGAGAAATACTGTTCTTATTAAAATGAAGTCTTTGCCAAAGCAGAACATGAAAGTGAGATGTCAGAAAGAACCAGACAGTGGATTGGACTTTGTGTAACTTAAAAAATTCTACATGGCAAAAAGTAATCTAAACAGAGTTACATACAGATACAGTGAAACACGGGAACACCTGCACCCCAATGTTTATAGCAGCAGTGTCCACAATAGCCAAACTGTGGAAGGAGCCTCGGTGTCCATCGAAGGATGAATGGATAAAGATGTGGTCTAGGGGGGAGGGGCAAGCTGGCGGAAGAGTAGGGTCCCCAAATCACCTGTCTCCACCAAATTACCTAGAAAACCTTCCAGTCATCCTGAAAATCTATGAATTCGGCCTGAGAATTAAAGAGAGAACACCTGGAATGCAACAGTGAGAACAGTTCGCGCTTCTATCAAGGTAGGAAGACGGGGAAAAAGAAATAAAGAAACAAAAAGCCTCCAAGGGGGAGGGGCCCCGCGAGGAGCCGGGCTGAGGCCGGGGCGAGTGTCCCCAGGACAGGAGAGCCCCGTCCCGGAGGAGCAGGAGCTGCACCGACCTTCCCGGGGGGAAAGGGGCTCGCGGGGAGTTGGAGCAGGACCCAGGAGGGCGGGGATGCCCTCGGGCTCCCGGGGACACTAACAGACACCTGCGCCCCGGGAGAGTGCGCCGAGCTCCCTAAGGGCTGCAGCGCGCACGGCGGGACCCGGAGCAGCTGGAGGGGCTCGGGGGCGGCTCCGCGGACGGGATTGCGCGGCCCGGGAGCGCGAATCCACCAGCGCAGGCTCCGGAGCACAGGGCGCCGGGACACAGCCCAGGATCCCGCCTCCCCCGGGACAGGCAGAGGCCGGGAGGGCCCAGGACATCGAGGACGCTCCTGCCCCAGCTGAGCAGATCAGCGGCCCCGCCCGGAGCCTCCAGGCCCTGCAGACCGAGAGCTCCGGAGTTACTGCAGGGGCTAAATCCAGGTTTCCAGAGCTGCCCCGCCACTAGGGCTGTTGCTCCTGCGGCCTCACGGGGTAAACAACCCCCACTGAGCCCTGCACCAGGCAGGGGCACAGCAGCTCCCCCAACTGCTAACACCTGAAAATCAGCACAACAGGCCCCTCCCCCAGAACACCAGCTAGACTGACAACTTCCAGGAGAAGCCAAGGGACTTAAAGTACACAGAATCAGAAGATACTCCCCGGTGGTTCTTTTTTGTTTTGTTTTGTTTTGTTTTGTTTTGTTTTGTTTTGCTTTTTGATTTGTTTCCTTCCCCCACCCCCTTTTTTTCTCCTTTCTTTTTCTTTTTTTTTTTTTCGTTTTTTTTCTTCCCTTTTTTTCTCTTTCTCTTTTCTTTCCTTCTTTCTCTCCTCTCTTTTTCTCTTTTTCCCAATACAACTTGCTTTTGGCCACTCTGCACTGAGCAAAATGACTAGAAGGAAAACCTCACCTCAAAAGAAAGAATCAGAAACAGTCCTCTCTCCCACAGAGTTACAAAATCTGGATTACAATTCAATGTCAGAAAGCCAATTCAGAAGCACTATTATACAGCTACTGGTGGCTCTAGAGAAAAGCATAAAGGACTCAAGAGACCTCATGACTGCAGAATTCAGATCTAATCAGGCAGAAATTAAAAATCAATTGAATGAGATGCAATCCAAACTAGAAGTCCTAATGACGAGGGTTAATGAGGTGGAAGAACGAGTGAGTGACATAGAAGACAAGTTGATAGCAAAGAGGGAAACTGAGGAAAAAAGAGACAGACAATTAAAAGACCATGAAGATAGATTAAGGGAAATAAACGACAGCCTGAGGAAGAAAAACCTACGTTTAATTGGGGTTCCCGAGGGCGCCGAAAGGGCCAGAGGGCCAGAATATGTATTTGAACAAATTCTAGCTGAAAACTTTCCTAATCTGGGAAGGGAAACAGGCATTCAGATCCAGGAAATAGAGAGATCTCCCCCTAAAATCAATAAAAACCGTTCAACACCTCGACATTTAATAGTGAAGCTGGCAAATTCCAAAGATAAAGAGAAGATCCTTAAAGCAGCAAGAGACAAGAAATCCCTGACTTTTATGGGGAGGAGTATTAGGGTAACAGCAGACCTCTCCACAGAGACCTGGCAGGCCAGAAAGGGCTGGCAGGATATATTCAGGGTCCTAAATGAGAAGAACATGCAACCAAGAACACTTTATCCAGCAAGGCTCTCATTCAAAATGGAAGGAGAGATAAAGAGCTTCCAAGACAGGGAGGAACTGAAAGAATATGTGACCTCCAAACCAGCTCTGCAAGAAATTTTAAGGGGAACTCTTAAAATTCCCCTTTAAGAAGAAGTTCAGTGGAACAATCCACAAAAACAAGGACTGAATAGATATCATGATGACACTAAACTCATATCTCTCAATAGTAACTCTGAATGTGAACGGGCTTAATGACCCCATCAAAAGGCGCAGGGTTTCAGACTGGATAAAAAAGCAGGACCCATCTATTTGCTGTCTACAAGAGACTCATCTTAGACAGAAGGACACCTACAGCCTGAAAATAAAAGGTTGGAGAACCATTTACCATTCGAATGGTCCTCAAAAGAAACCAGGGGTAGCCATCCTTATATCAGATAAACTAAAATTTACCCCAAAGACTGTAGTGAGAGATGAAGAGGGACACTATATCATACTTAAAGGATCTATTCAACAAGAGGACTTAACAATCCTCAATATATATGCCCCGAATGTGGGAGCTGCCAAGTATATAAATCAATTATTAACCAAAGTGAAGAAATACTTAGATAATAATACACTTATACTTGGTGACTTCAATCTAGCTCTTTCTATACTCGATAGGTCTTCTAAGCACAACATCTCCAAAGAAACGAGAGCTTTAGATGATACACTGGACCAGATGGATTTCACAGATATCTACAGAACTTTACATCCAAACTCAACTGAATACACATTCTTCTCAAGCGCACATGGAACTTTCTCCAGAATAGACCACATATTGGGTCACAAATCGGGTCTGAACCGATACCAAAAGATTGGGATTGTCCCCTGCATATTCTCAGACCATAATGCCTTGAAATTAGAACTAAATCACAACAAGAAGTTTGGAAGGACCTCAAACACGTGGAGGTTAAGGACCATCCTGCTAAAAGATGAAAGGGTCAACCAGGAAATTAAGGAAGAATTAAAAAGATTCATGGAAACTAATGAGAATGAAGATACAACCGTTCAAAATCTTTGGGATGCAGCAAAAGCAGTCCTGAGGGGGAAATACATCGCAATACAAGCATCCATTCAAAAACTGGAAAGAACTCAAATACAAAAGCTAACCTTACACATAAAGGAGCTAGAGAAAAAGCAGCAAATAGATCCTACACCCAAGAGAAGAAGGGAGTTAATAAAGATTCGAGCAGAACTCAACGAAATCGAGACCAGAAGAACTGTGGAACAGATCAACAGAACCAGGAGTTGGTTCTTTGAAAGAATTAATAAGATAGATAAACCATTAGCCAGCCTTATTAAAAAGAAGAGAGAGAAGACTCAAATTAATAAAATCATGAATGAGAAAGGAGAGATCACTACCAACACCAAGGAAATACAAACGATTTTAAAAACATATTATGAACAGCTATACGCCAATAAATTAGGCAATCTAGAAGAAATGGACGCATTCCTGGAAAGCCACAAACTACCAAAACTGGAACAGGAAGAAATAGAAAACCTGAACAGGCCAATAACCAGGGAGGAAATTGAAGCAGTCATCAAAAACCTCCCAAGACACAAGAGTCCAGGGCCAGATGGCTTCCCAGGGGAATTTTATCAAACGTTTAAAGAAGAAACCATACCTATTCTCCTAAAGCTGTTTGGAAAGATAGAAGAGATGGAGTACTTCCAAATTCGTTCTATGAGGCCAGCATCACCTTCATTCCAAAACCAGACAAAGACCCCACCAAAAAGGAGAATTACAGACCAATATCCCTGATGAACATGGATGCAAAAATTCTCAACAAGATACTGGCCAATAGGATCCAACAGTACATTAAGAAAATTATTCACCATGACCAAGTAGTATTTATCCCTGGGACACAAGGCTGGTTCAACACCCGTAAAACAATCAATGTGATTCATCATATCAGCAAGAGAAAAACCAAGAACCATATGATCCTCTCATTAGATGCAGAGAAAGCATTTGACAAAATACAGCATCCATTCCTGATCAAAACTCTTCAGAGTGTAGGGATAGAGGGAACATTCCTCGACATCTTAAAAGCCATCTATGAAAAGCCCACAGCAAATATCATTCTCAATGGGGAAGCACTGGGAGCCTTTCCCCTAAAATCAGGAACAAGACAGGGATGTCCACTCTCACCACTGCTGTTCAACATAGTACTGGAAGTCCTAGCCTCAGCAATCAGACAACAAAAAGACATTAAAGGCATTCAAATTGGCAAAGAAGAAGTCAAACTCTCCCTCTTCGCTGATGACATGATCCTCTACATAGAAAACCCAAAAGTCTCCACCCCAAGATTGCTAGAACTCATACAGCAATTCGGTAGCGTGGCAGGATACAAAATCAATGCCCAGAAGTCAGTGGCATTTCTATACACTAACAATGAGACTGAAGAAAGAGAAATTAAGGAGTCAATCCCATTTACAATTGCACCCAAAAGCATAAGATACCTAGGAATAAACATAACCAAAGAGGTAAAGGATCTATACCCTCAAAACTATAGAACACTTCTGAAAGAAATTGAGGAAGACACAAAGAGATGGAAAAATATTCCATGCTCATGGATTGGCAGAATTAATATTGTGAAAATGTCAATGTTACCCAGGGCAATATACACGTTTAATGCAATCCCTATCAAAATACCATGGACTTTCTTCAGAGAGTTGGAACAAATTATTTTAAGATTTGTGTGGAATCAGAAAAGACCCCGAATAGCCAGGGAAATTTTAAAAAAGAAAACCATAGCTGGGGGCATCACAATGCCAGATTTCAGGTTGTACTACAAAGCTGTGGTCATCAAGACAGTGTGGTACTGGCACAAAAACAGACACATAGATCAGTGGAACAGAATAGAGAACCCAGAAGTGGACCCTGAACTTTATGGGCAACTAATATCCGATAAAGGAGGAAAGACTATCCATTGGAAGAAAGACAGTCTCTTCAATAAATGGTGCTGGGAAAACGACATCCACATGCAGAAGAATGAAACTAGACCACTCTCTTTCACCATACACAAAGATAAACTCAAAATGGATGAAAGATCTAAATGTGAGACAAGATTCCATCAAAATCCTAGAGAAGAACACAGGCAACACCCTTTTTGAACTCGGCCACAGTAACTTCTTGCAAGATACATCCACGAAGGCAAAAGAAACAAAAGCAAAAATGAACTATTGGGACTTCATCAAGATAAGAAGCTTTTGCACAGCAAAGGACACAGTCAACAAAACTCAAAGACAACCTACAGAATGGGAGAAGATATTTGCAAATGACATATCAGATAAAGGGCTAGTTTCCAAGATCTATAAAGAACTTCTTAAACTCAACACCAAAGAAACAAACAATCCAATCATGAAATGGGCAAAAGACATGAAGAGAAATCTCACAGAGGAAGACATAGACATGGCCAACATGCATATGAGAAAAATGCTCTGGATCAGTTGCCATCAGGGAAATACAAATCAAAACCACAATGAGATACCACCTCACACCAGTGAGAATGGGGCAAATTAACAAGGCAGGAAACAACAAATGTTGGAGGGGATGCGGAGAAAAGGGAACCCTCTTACACTGTTGGTGGGAATGTGAACTGGTGCAGCCACTCTGGAAAACTGTGTGGAGGTTCCTCAAAGAGTTAAAAATAGACCTGCCCTACGACCCAGCAATTGCTCTGTTGGGGATTTACCCCAAAGAGACAAATGCAATGAAACGCCGGGACACCTGCACCCCGATGTTTATAGCAGCAATGGCCACGATAGCCAAACTGTGGAAGGAGCCTCGGTGTCCAACGAAAGATGAATGGATAAAGAAGATGTGGTTTATGTATACAATGGAATATTCCTCAGCTATTAGAAATGACAAATACCCACCATTTGCTTCAATGTGGATGGAACTGGAGGGTATTATGCTGAGTGAAGTAAGTCAGTCGGAGAAGGACAAACATTATATGTTCTCATTCATTTGGGGAATATAAATAATAGTGAAAGGGAATATAAGGGAAGGGAGAAGAAATGTGTGGGAAATATCAGAAAGGGAGACAGAACGTAAAGACTGCTAACTCTGGGAAACGAACTAGGGGTGGTAGAAGGGGAGGAGGGCGGGTGGTGGGAGTGAATGGGAGACCGGCACTGGGGGTTACTCTGTATGTTAGTAAATTGAACACCAATAAAAAATTAAAAAAAATACCTTCATCATTTATTGAGAATTTGTTAGTGTCAGATTTAACAGTGTTGGACACTAGTTAAAGCGGTAAGGAGAGATTTGAATGAGCATTAGACAAATAGGGAAGAGATTAGTATGAACTGAACTTATTTGATTTGTACAGTACAGGAATGACTTAAAATTTTAAAGGGAAAATGAAGAAATAGGGGTACAGGTGAGTAGGGGCACAGTAGAGTGAGGGATGTGAAAAATTATAAACTTATTTTTAAGTTGGGGGTTGGTTCATATGAAACCAACCAAGCTTATACCAACTAGGTTCCTACCATCCCATAGAAACTGGGAGACAGGGGTTCTATCTTCAGGTGTTGCCTGGAGCAAATTGTAAATTCTTTTGGTAGCCTTGAGTTTTGCCAGAATGCATTATTATTGGGGCTACAATCATCTTAGAGATGTGTGACCTTGACCTGTTAGAAATTATATTAGTGTTTTGTTCAAATCCTTTTAGGCTCATGTTGAGGCCTCCTTGAGAAACGGCTCAGGGGAGCCTCGCTAGGACAGAATCTTTGTTATTACTTACAGTAATGTACTTGAATTTCACAGCAAAATTTCTGACACAAGTTTCCCGCAGTGTTAGCTATTTCAAATTATACTTGTCAATTTTACTTTTTTAAATAATTAACTATTTAATTGTATTAGCAAGATACCAGGACAAAAGAGGACTTAACCACAGTAAGGTCACAAAAAATAAAACAAAAGTACATTGGACCAGTCAATAAATATTTTTCTGTTTTAGAGTTGAAATAAAAAAGTGCAGATAAATTAATCAACAAGATCTTTCCCAAGTATAGCTTTCTTTTCTTTCTTTCTTTCTTTCTTTCTTTCTTTCTTTCTTTCTTTCTTTCTTTCTTTCTTTCTTTCTTTCAAGATTTTATTTATTTATTCATGAGAGACACAGAGAGGGAGGCAGAGACATAGGCAGAGGGAAAAGCAGACTCCCCAGTGGGAGCCCAACCAGGATCATGCCCTGAGCTGAAGGCAGATGCTCAAACACTGAGCCACACAGGCATCCCCCAAGTATAGCTTTCTTATTCCACAACCTTTGATAATTGTGATGCCTATAATAGTAATTCTTTCCATTAACATTTTATTGATGGTATTCATTTTGATTGATTTGTATTGATTTATTTGTTAACCATCAAATCTTCCCCTTGCTCTGCTGCTTTAGAAAATGTTCTTTTTGGGATGATTATTAGGGATCGAGGATTGGGCAATTTAAATAGGCTAGTCTTAACAGAATTAAAACTCTGCATGTGTTAGGAAACATGCCATCATTTTAAAACAGCACAGGGAAAAGATACTGAATTCTGGTCTCAAAAGCAACATGTGATGATGATGAGCAGGGCTGGGCAGATCCTTGGATTCTCCCTTTTGCTATCAACAAAATAGTAACTTGGTGAGAGATTCGGGCAGTCATTCATTCTTCCTTTTATTCCTAGATTTAAATTAAGCCCCTAAAAAATTATGAAGTTGAAATTAATGTTTCCATACAATTGTAGAATCTATTTAGGGCAGCCCGAGCGGCTCAGCGGTTTAGCGCTGCCTTCAGCCCAGGGCCTGATCCTGGAGACCTGGATCTAGTCCCACACCGAGCTCCCTGCATGGAGCCTGCTTCTCCCTCTGTGTGTCTCTGCCTCTTTCTGTGTCTCTCATGAATAAATAAATTTTAAAAAATCTTAAAAAAAAAAGAATCTATTTTTAGCATCATTTTAATACTTGCTTTAGTATCTTCAATACAAAGAAAGCTAAGAATGACTTTTACCTTTTTAATAGAACCATATAATGTAATGAAATCATGCTAGTCATTTATGTATCCGGAGGGACTCAGGGTTATCTAGCTGACCCTCTCTTTTTACAGATGAAGGAAGTAAAAACAAGAAAGGTTAAATACTTTGCTTACAACCACGCAGCCTTGCTCAGTTTGGCTTTTTCATCCCAGCCCACTGCTTTGTTGGCCTCTCTGCTGTTAGTTATCATTCATTCTTTTTTTTCCCTTACTTGACTTTAGTTTATTCAGCCTAGCTTTTTTTTTTTTTTAACTCGTGTGCTTTCTGGGGAGAGAAACCAACATTGTTGCTACAGTAAACATTTTGAAATGCAAGAATTTTAAATGCAGAGGAAATTCCTCTAGCCATAGAGCAAAGTATACAGCAAGTCACATTTTCTGTAGGAGGTCTAGACATAAACGCAAGAAAACAGGGTTTGCATTTGATGCGAAATGTAACAAGGAGGCCTTTATTAGATGGTTTTGAGCCCCTCACTTTGATTCCTGTTTCTTCTCTTTACAATCCATCCTCCACAGGACAAACAGCTTTGTTTTCAAAAAAATATTGAGGCTATATTATTTAAAAATTCTTGACAGACTTCCAGTGTTTCTTAAAAAACAAAAACAAAAACAAAAGCAAAAACAAACCCAGAAATGAACCTGGCAAGCTCATTAGCTGGGTCCCGAAGTCCCTTCTCATTGCCATCTGTATTTTCAGGCTCATCCCACATCTTTGGCTCCCTCCAGTCTCCAGTAAAGCTGCTGATTTCCTACCATTCCCAGACAGCTATTTTCTTTTCCTCATGTAATTTCCCTCTTCACTTGTAAGATCCTTTTTATCTATTTATCCATTTACCTGAGCCACCCAGGTGCCTTTTTTTTTTTTTTTTTGCTTTTTCTTTGTCAAAATTGTTTTATGAAACTTGAATATATACAGAAAAACTTACATACTTAAATATAAAGATTACTAATACACTCATTTGTTCACTGTCTGCCTTAGAAAAGAATAAACAGACGGGCACCTGGCTGGGTCAGTGGTTGACCATCTGTCTTTGGTTCAGGTTTGATCCTGGGGTCCTGGAATCAAGTCCTGTATCAAGCTCCCTGTGGGAAGCCTGCTTCTCTCTTTGTCTCTGACTCTGCTTCTCTCTCTGTATGTCTCATGAATAAAGAAATACAATCTTTTTTTAAAAAAGAAAGAAAACACAAACAGAAACTACCCAAATCTTTGAGGCCTCTGAAGGCCTCCCAGAATGCCGTTTTCCTTCTTTACCCCCATGTACCCACCCAAATGTTCACTAAGTGTATATCACCTAATGCTTCTTGAAACTTTTACCATATGTGATTGTGTCTCTGAACAGAGTATTATTTAGTTTTGCATGGCTTCATATTGTATTTTCCAATTTGCTTTTCTCTCTCACCGTTCTATCCCTGAGATGCATCCATTTTGATAGGTGAAAGCATGGCTTATTTATGTCCATACTATATATTATTATAGTATATGACTATACCACACTATTTATCCACTCTCCAGCTTATATTTTTACATGAAGTAAATGTTACAAATGATCCTATTCTATACATATTTCCTATCACTTGTGAACTTAGAGTGTGGGGAGACTGGAATGCTGAGAGCCATACTTCCCCAACTTCTTTGTAGTTGTGTTTTAGATGGGCTCTTGGTTTCATATATTACTATTTGAGTATATTATAAGCACATTACTATTTTTCCCTCAGACAATTTAATATATTTATTATTTTTCTTTAAAGTTCTTGACCATTCTTTTTTTTTTTAAAGATTTATTTATTTATTTATTCATAGAGACAGAGAGAGAGAGGCAGAGACACAGGCAGAGGGAGAAGGAGGAACCATGCAGAGAGCCCGACGTGGGACTCCATCCAAGGTCTCCAGGATCATGCCCTGGGCTGCAGGCAGTGCTAAACCGCTGCGCCACCGGGGCTGCCCGACCATTCAAATTTTAAAAATTTGTGTATATATACATATATATATATGTATAGTGCATCACGTCTACTTTGTTACATTTCTTTTACATAGTTTTATTTCTTATATGCATAGTTATTTTGACTTATGAGGTCATATTTCCATGCTAGGCCGTAGTTCATATCACTCCAGGTGATTCTGGAAAAAATGGAAAGGGTAAACCCACAAGAGATGTCTCAAGAACCCCATTTGCTGCTCTTCTACCAAGAAACGTCTCTGGTTCCAGACTAACCTATGAAATCCTTGAAAGAAGCAGCGTTATAGAATGATCATACATTGCAGTACCTTAGCTCTGACTATTTATAGGGAGAGGGAATGGGAAAGTAAATACATAAAACAGCTGGTCTGGCTGTACACATTTTTATTAACTTCTTACTCCTGATATCTGGAATTTTGGGGGATGAGCATCTTCTGTGTTATAATATTTAAATCCTTTTTTTGTTAAAATGTTTCTTAAAACGCATTCAACACATTTCTTATAATTCATTAATAATTGAAGATTTTCTAATGCCCAGTGGTTATCATCTTGAACTTGATCAAGTTTGCATATCTTATTAGGCTTTCATCAAGAATAGATAAAAGAGTCAGATAAGACAATTCTTTCATACTCCATGTTTCTAAAATAAAAATGTCTTTTCATTAAAATGATATTACTAATTTAGATTCTGTATATAAAATCAACAAAAGATCAGATTTTAAAGAAAAATCAAAACCTGATATCAATGGCATCCTTCTTGTCTTTTATAATACCAACAATAACATAAACCCCATCTCATGTAAGTTTGTCTATTTGCTATTTTTCTCAGGAGTATTTATCCTCCCGAAATCTTGCTTATTTATAAACATTTTTGTGTGAATGTTAGTCATTTTACTATTTTTCCCCCAGAAATCACTAAGTTTAAAAAAGTTTAAAAGTCTACTTTATCATGCTCAGTCTTTTCAGAATCCTATAGCTTCAAAAATAGATATAAAGAAGTTGGATTTTCCTAATTATTATTATAGTAAATATCAAGTCTCTCCAAGCTCCTCTAGTGATTGCTACTTGGGACTTGTATTTAAGAATTTAAAAATTCATCTGATTTCTTTGACTATAACCTTTATTACAATGATGTCTCTTTTTTAAACTCAGAAAACAAGCTTTCAACATGTTCCCATTTAGTCTAATATTACTCTATATTTGCTAATAATTTAGCAATTTGGAGGTTTAATTTGGGAGGTTTGCTAATAGTGTGGCAGAAAATTAATTAAATCATGAGTGGTTAAATTTTAACAATTATTATTTTTTTACAGAAATTTTTGAGATGACTACATGGTTTTAGTACAGATTTACTAGTGATGCATCCTCTCCAGTTTTATTTGTAGGAAAATGAATTTATTTTACCTTCCTTTTAAAATTGTTACTTAGGTGAAAATCATATAATATGAAATTAATCATTTTATGGTGAACAATGCAGTGACATTTAGTACATTCACAGTGTTGTGTAACCACAACTTCTATCTAGTTCAAAAACATTCTCAATTCAACTTATGAAGTAAAATATAAAATATAAAATTCTTTTTTAGTGGTCTGCATATAAAATTCTTGTGGTCTCTTTTTTTCCCCACAGCCCTTTAAAGATATATTTCTCTTGTCTTCTGGCTCCCAGTATGTTTGTTGCATATTAAATAACTTTCAGTGTTCATTTGAACATTTTCTTTCTGACATGTATATTTTGTCTTTTTTTTTCAGTTCCCTGTAGTTTTATTATTATGTGTACAGATTTAGTTTTCTTTGTATTTGTCTTTCCTGAAAATTCTAAAATCAGGTGCTTGATATTTTTTTCATCAGTTTTGGGTAATTGTTAGTAATTATTTATTCAGATATTGTTTTTCCTTCATGATTTTTCTCTCCCTTTTCATTCCTACATATTTTTGATCCTTAAGTGGTTTTTTTTTTCAGTATTTGATGTTTTTACTTTTTTTTTCTAAATGCTTATTTCATATATTTTTCTCTATCTCAGTTCACTGATTCTATTATCAGGTAAAATTCACCAGTCAATACTTTTATGAAATTCTTAATTTAGCCATTACATTTTTAAATTTTTTATTTTATAAATTCCATTGGATCATTTGAAATTTTCAGTTCTTGATTTAAAATTTCAGTCCTTTTGTTGATTTTCTTGAACAAAATAAGAATAATTATTTTGAAAATGGTGTCTGGGAAGGAAGACCTACGTGGCTAGTGGTTGAGTGTCTGCCTTTGGCTCAGTGCTTCACTCCGGAGTTCTGGGATCAAGCCCTGCATTGGCCTTTCTGCGAAGAGCCTGCTTCTCCCTGTGTGTCTGCCTCTCTCCCCGTGTCTCTCGTGAGTAAATAAAATCTTAAAAAAAAAAAAATCTGTATCTGGTAACTCTACTATCTGGAAATGCTTGTTGATCTGTTCTCTTACCTTTTATTCCTTAAGGCTTTGGTTCACATTGTTTTATATCCTCAAATGCCTGGCCATTTAAAAATATATACTAGAATACACAACACACACAATACACATATCTTGCATATAGGAACACAGTTGATCACTGAACAACCTGGGGCTTCAAGGAATCTGACCCATGTGCAGTTGAAAATCTGCATATAACTCTTGAGTTCCCCACAACTTATCTAATAGCCTCCAGTTGACTGGAAACCTTACTGATAACATAAACAGTTGATTAACATGTATATATTATATATATATAAATATATGTCATATGTATTATATACTGTAAACTTACAGTAAAGTAAGCTAGAGAAAATAAAATGTTATTAAGAAAGTATATTTACAGTATTGTATTTATTGAAAAAAATTTGTGTATATTGGACCCATGCAGTTCAAAAACCTGTGTGGTATTCAAGGATCAGCTCTGTGTATGTGTAGAAGACATTATATATAACAGTTTAATACATAACGTGTAGCTTATATTATAAATTACATATAATATATTCTGGTATATATATTTTTCTAGTATATATTTAAATATGTATGTATCTGTACATATATACATATGCATATGAAGGATAATGTGAAGTCTGCAATATTATAATTTGGATATTTCATAACTCCAGTAAATAATTTTATATCTAATAAATTGTCACTGAGGGTGAAATGAAGGTATTTTCAAGTAAAATACTGAGAATTTATTAACAGTAAGATGTTATTTGTGCTGAATCATTTTCCCTTAGAATTCATATGTTGAAGCCCTAACACCTAGTACCTCAGAGTGTGACTGTATTTAGAGAGATAAAAGGAGATTAAATAAATATGAGGCCATTAGGCTGGCCCCAATCTAATCTGACTGGTATCCTTGTAAGAAGAGATAATTTCAATACACAGGAGGTGTGCACTTCAAGAAAAGACCCTGTGAGCACACAGTGGATAGAAAGCCATCTGCAAGCCAAGAAGAGAGGCCTCAGGAGAAACCAGACTTGTTGATACCTTTATTTTGGACTTCTAACCACTACAACAGTGAGAAATTAAGCTTTTAAGCCACCATGATGTGGAATTTGTTATGGCAGTCCTAGCAGTCTAATAAAGCAGTTTAATAAAGTACTTCATAAAAGGTAGTACTAATACCTTGAATCCTAAACATTTTCAAATCACAGCATACATAAAATAATAATATTTCTGTAGTATTCTGACAGAAAAAGAGGAGAACGGTCATGGTCCAGAAATCAGCACAGAGTTTCTAGCCACTCTGGTGTCCATCAGCCACGCTGAGGACTGGGGATCTCCAAAGTCTTGTGCGCATGTGTGAGCCATTCATGACACCTCATCTTGGGAAGTACTTTACTAAAGGATACACTATAGGATGAAGTAAAATAATCTCAGAAGAAATGTGAAAGAGGAAAGTACTTTGCATATATAAACTGAAGCCCAGAGTTTCGGGATGAGTATCTTTTTCTTTTTTAATTTATAAAACAGAAGGACTCTAATCCATCTGCTGAGTTCTCTCAGTTATCTAAGCTCAATCTCCCTTATCACCTTTCCCTTCCAGCTATTCTTTCCCACTTCTACACTTGGATCCAGAACATTGTGTGGATAGATTTGTGAATGTAGCTCCGTTCTCTGCTTTAGGATTCTCTTTGGAAACTACAGAGACTTTATCTTATGTTTGATCCTAACCTTATATTCCTTTATTCACATTTTATGATTATCACTGTGTCTTTTGGACAGATATAATGTATTAAGAGTGTGAATGTCTGGTGACATCCTAATTGGAAATCCAGCATAGCTATTAAACAGTTTTCAAATTCCTCTTGCCCAAAATAATGACATATAATGCAGATTCATGTATTCAATTCAGTTACTATAAGGTGTATGAAAATAACACAGAATGAAATCATGCACTTGTAAATTAAACACTGCTGAAATGATTTAGTAACCATTCAGAAAACATTATTTTCACCTTAGAAAATAAACAGTAAAGTTTAATTTTTCTAGTAAAATTATGTTTTCCAAAAAATTTAGTCTTGAGGCTTAGTTTTTTCTAAGTATGAGGTAGTAGTGGTTCTCAGCCAGGGGTTTTTACTCCCTCTGCCTCCCACCAGAGACATGGGACAACACCTGGAAACAATTTTGATTTTTGTGCCTGGAGTGGGGGACTACTCCTGGCATCTAGTGGGTAGAGAACAAAGATATCACTTAACATGTTAGTGCACAGAACAAAAACCCCACAGAACAAAACTAGTGTGGGCCAGAATTCCAACAGTGTTAAAATTGAGAAAATCTCATTTAAACCTGTTAAAAAGATTTTAAAAACTGTTGAATCAAAAGTCGTGCAAAGTTGCAATTTGCAATGTAATGTCACTTAATAATGTTTAAGCCTCATTTTGTTTTTTCCCCTGCAAATCTAGGTTGTATACCTTCATGCATCTTTTGCATCGGTCTTCTTAAGAACAGAGAAATATGAAAGACAGGATTTACTCCCTGGCCCTAGCACTGAATGGTATCAACTGACCTATGCATAAATCACACCTGTGATTTTGTCTTATGCTAGTCCCTGGCCTAACTGGCCTCAGAACAGCACTTTATTTAGAAACACTGACAGCGCATTAAAAAAAATTCCCCTGTTTTATAATCCTTGTTCTCTACTATGTGAAGTTCAGGTTAATGTAGATCAGAGTTTACTAAACATTATAGAATATTAAAACCACAATGAGGTATCACCTCACACCTGCCAGAATAGCTATTTTCGTAAAGATAATAGATAATAGATAATGGATGGTGGCGAGGATGTGGTTGCACAAAGTGGGTGTACAGGAGCCCTGGCCGTCTTGATGGGAGTGTAAACTGGCTCAGCTGCTATGGAAAACAGTATGGAGGTTTCTCAAGAAATTGAAAGTAGAACCAATATATGAGAAGCAATCAACACTTCTATGCATATCTCCAAAGGAAATGAAATCACAATCTCAAAGATATATTAGCATTCCCATGTTCATTACAGCATTGACAATAGCAAAGACATAGAAACAACCTAAGTGTCCATCAGTAGATGAACGGATAAAGAAGTGGGATACACACACACACGCACACACACACACAGTGGAGTATTTTTCATCCATAAAAAAGGAAGGAAATCCTGTCATTTCTAACAATGTGGCTAGATCTTTAGGGCATTATGCTAAGTGAAATAAGTCACATAGGGAAGGCAAATACTGTAGGATCTCACCTGTGGAATCTAAAATCTTTGAACTGAAAGAAGCAGTGGATTGATGGTTATCAGGGGCTGAGAGATAAAGGAAATGTAGAGATTTTGGTTAAAAGGTAGCAGTTTTCAGTTATGAGTAAGTTCTGGGGGTCTAATGCACAGCTTAGCACTAAGTAATACTGTATTGTATGAAGTTGTTATGAGAGTAGAATTTCAAAGTTCTCACCATGACAGTTACAGTCCAAAATGGTAATTATGTGAACAGAAAGATGTGTTAACTGACATTTTGGTGACATTGTACACTATATACATGTGTGAAATCATCACATTGTACATCTTAAATTTATTCAATATTTCATGTCAATTATATCTCAGTAAAGAATGGAAGAGAAACATTGTAGAGCATACCTATCCTGGCTATATCCACTCTTTGCTTACTCCTTTCCTGCCTTCATCTTCCATGAAACTTATATTCCAGGTTTAGGACCAGTTTAAGCTTTTC